>NC_041399.2:115094123-115116149 GCF_900747795.2 Erpetoichthys calabaricus | reverse complement strand
AATAATAGCTTTCTACTAGAGCAAATTGAACAAACATGGGAGGCCAAAGGGGGCACCCAGACTTGAACTGGGGACCTCTTGACCTGCACTCAAATTCTCTACCACTGAGTTATACCCCCTGATAACACAGCTGTTCCCCTTTACAGCAGTGGAGTAAGACTGAACTTGCAAGGTGCACTTGAGCCTCTGATTTCCTCCATTGACGCAAATTCAATTATATTTACTCAAAGAAATAATGACTATTTGTCCAGAGACGACATAATAAATCGTTTTTTTATGTCTAGTTAAGATTTCCAACCATTGTTCTTGTGAGAAACATTTTGGATTCAAACTGGACAGTGTTTTTGAAATAATCAAAACTGAATTCAAAAAGCAAATAACAAGAAATATCAGGAAAAATTTGGACTGAAGAAAGGTAAACGCTGGCTCGTATTTTAAGGTAACTAATCAAAAGCTGCAAGAAATGATCATATGCATGTTTAATAGCATTTCTCAGTTAATTTCTTCGGTCTAATAAGCTTGTTCAATGAAACATGGGAGAACAAAGGGGTTGCCCACACTTGAACTAGAGTCATCTTTACCTGCAGTCAAATGCTCCACCTCTGAGCTGTACCTCCTGATCTCACGTGTGGTCCCATTCACAGTGGTGGAGATGGACTCAACTTGCAAGGTGTACTTGAGCCTCTGATTTTCTCTATTGACGCAAATTAAATTTTACTTCCACAAAGAAATAATGATCAGTTGTTCTCTTATTACGTTACAAAGCGTTCTTTTATGTCAAATTAAGATTTCCTAATCTGGTTAGGCTGGAAAAATTTCTGATTGGAACTTGACATCGTTGTGAAATGCTCAAAAATGGATTCAAAAACCAACAAATAAATCTCTGCCAAAAATGTTGACGTAACTTTGGAAAACTCTTCTTCGTAATTAGACATAATTAAGCAAATTCTTCTTGAATTAATTATGGGTATAATTTGCAGCATTTGTGAGGTAATAATAGCTTTCTACCAGAGCAAATACGGGAGAACAAAGGGGGCACCCAGATTTGAACTGGGGACCTCTTGATCTGCAGTCAAATGCTCTACCACTGAGCTATACCCCCTGCTCTCACAAGTACTCCCATTCACAGAAGTGGATAAGGACAGAACTTGCAAGGTGTACTTGGGCCTCTGATTTTCTCTATTGATGCAAATTAAATTTTTCTTACACAAGGAAATAATGATCAGTTGTTCTCCGATTACGTTACAAAGCATTCTTTTAAGTCAAATTAAGATTTCCTAATCTGGTTAGGCTGGAAAAACTTCTGATTGGAACTTGACATCGTTGTGAAATGCTCAAAAATGGATTCAAAAACCAACAAATAAATCTCTGCCAAAAATGTTGACGTAACTTTGGAAAACTCTTCTTCGTAATTAGACATAATTAAGCAAATTCTTCTTGAATTAATTATGGGTATAATTTGCAGCATTTGTGAGGTAATAATAGCTTTCTACCAGAGCAAATACGGGAGAACAAAGGGGGCACCCAGATTTGAACTGGGGACCTCTTGATCTGCAGTCAAATGCTCTACCACTGAGCTATACCCCCTGCTCTCACAAGTACTCCCATTCACAGAAGTGGATAAGGACAGAACTTGCAAGGTGTACTTGGGCCCTGATTTTCTCTATTGATGCAAATTTAATTTTTCTTACACAAGGAAATAATGATCAGTTGTTCTCCGATTACGTTACAAAGCGTTCTTTTAAGTCAAATTAAGATTTCCTAATCTGGTTAGGCTGGAAAAATTTCTGATTGGAACTTGACATCGTTGTGAAATGCTCAAAAATGGATTCAAAAACCAACAAATAAATCTCTGCCAAAAATGTTGACGTAACTTTGGAAAACTCTTCTTCGTAATTCGACATAATTAAGCAAATTCTTCTTGAATTAATTATGGGTATAATTTGCAGCATTTGTGAGGTAACAATAGCTTTCTACCAGAGAACAAAGGGGGCACCCAGATTTGAACTGGGGACCTCTTTACCTGCAGTCAAATGCTCTACCACTGAGCTGTACCCCCTGCTCTCACAGGTACTCCCATTCACAGAAGTGGATAAGGACAGAACTTGCAAGGTGTACTTGGGCCTCTGATTTTCTCTATTGATGCAAATTAAATTTTTCTTACACAAGGAAATAATGATCAGTTGTTCTCTGATTACGTTACAAAGCGTTCTTTTAAGTCAAATTAAGATTTCCTAATCTGGTTAGGCTGGAAATATTTCTGATTGGAACTTGACATCGTTGTGAAATGCTCAAAAATGGATTCAAAAACCAACAAATAAATCTCTGCCAAAATTGTTAACGTAACTTTGGAAAACTCTTCTTCGAAATTAGACATAATTAAGCAAATTCTTCCTGAATTAATTATGGGTATAATTTGCAGCATTTGTGAGGTAATAATAGCTTTCTACTAGAGCAAATTGAACAAACATGGGAGGCCAAAGGGGGCACCCAGACTTGAACTGGGGACCTCTTGACCTGCACTCAAATTCTCTACCACTGAGTTATACCCCCTGATCACACAACTGTTCCCCTTTACAGCAGTGGAGTAAGACTGAACTTGCAAGGTGCACTTGAGCCTCTGATTTCCTCCATTGACGCAAATTCAATTATATTTACTCAAAGAAATAATGACCATTTGTCCAGAGACGACATAATAAATCGTTTTTTTATGTCTAGTTAAGATTTCCAACCGTTGTTCTTGTGAGAAATATTTTGGATTCAAACTGGACAGTGTTTTTGAAATAATCAAAACTGAATTCAAAAAGCAAATAACAAGAAATATCAGGAAAAATTTGGACTGAAGAAAGGTAAACGCTTGCTCGTATTTTAAGGTAACTAATCAAAAGCTGCAAGAAACGATCATATGCATGTTTAATAGCATTTCTCAGTTAATTTCTTCGGTCCAATAAGCTTGTTCAATGAAACATGGGAGAACAAAGGGGTCGCCCACACTTGAACTAGAGACATCTTTACCTGCAGTCAAATGCTCCACCTCTGAGCTGTACCTCCTGATCTCACGGGTGGTCCCATTCACAGTGGTGGAGATGGACTCAACTTGCAAGGTGTACTTGAGCCTCTGATTTTCTCTATTGACGCAAATTAAATTTTACTTCCACAAAGAAATAATGATCAGTTGTTCTCTTATTACGTTACAAAGCGTTCTTTTATGTCAAATTAAGATTTCCTAATCTGGTTAGGCTGGAAAAATTTCTGATTGGAACTTGACATCGTTGTGAAATGCTCAAAAATGGATTCAAAAACCAACAAATAAATCTCTGCCAAAAATGTTGACGTAACTTTTGAAAACTCTTCTTCGTAATTAGACATAATTAAGCAAATTCTTCTTGAATTAATTATGGGTAGAATTTGCAGCATTTGTGAGGTAATAATAGCTTTCTACCAGAGCAAATACGGGAGAACAAAGGGGGCACCCAGATTTGAACTAGGGACCTCTTGATCTGCAGTCAAATGCTCTACCACTGAGCTATACCAACTGCTCTCACAAGTACTCCCATTCACAGAAGTGGATAAGGACAGAACTTTCAAGGTGTACTTGGGCCTCTGATTTTCTCTATTGATGCAAATTAAATTTTTCTTACACAAGGAAATAATGATCAGTTGTTCTCTGATTACGTTACAAAGCGTTCTTTTAAGTCAAATTAAGATTTCCTAATCTGGTTAGGTTGGAAATATTTCAGATTGGAACTTGACATTATTGTGAAATGCTCAAAAATTCATTTAAAAAAACAAGAAATAAATCTCTGCCAAAATTGTTAACGTAACTTTGGTAAACTCTTCTTCGAAATTAGACATAATTAAGCAAATTCTTCCTGAATTAATTATGGGTATAATTTGCAGCATTTGTGAGGTAATAATAGCTTTCTACTAGAGCAAATTGAACAAACATGGGAGGCCAAAGGGGGCACCCAGACTTGAACTGGGGACCTCTTGACCTGCACTCAAATTCTCTACCACTGAGTTATACCCCCTGATCACACAACTGTTCCCCTTTACAGCAGTGGAGTAAGACTGAACTTGCAAGGTGCACTTGAGCCTCTGATTTCCTCCATTGACGCAAATTCAATTATATTTACTCAAAGAAATAATGACCATTTGTCCAGAGACGACATAATAAATCGTTTTTTTATGTCTAGTTAAGATTTCCAACCATTGTTCTTGTGAGAAACATTTTGGATTCAAACTGGACAGTGTTTTTGAAATAATCAAAACTGAATTCAAAAAGCAAATAACAAGAAATATCAGGAAAAATTTGGACTGAAGAAAGGTAAACGCTTGCTCGTATTTTAAGGTAACTAATCAAAAGCGGCAAGAAATGATCATATGCATGTTTAATAGCATTTCTCAGTTAATTTCTTCGGTCTAATAAGCTTGTTCAATGAAACATGGGAGAACAAAGGGGTTGCCCACACTTGAACTAGAGTCATCTTTACCTGCAGTCAAATGCTCCACCTCTGAGCTGTACCTCCTGATCTCACGGGTGGTCCCATTCACAGTGGTGGAGATGGACTCAACTTGCAAGGTGTACTTGAGCCTCTGATTTTCTCTATTGACGCAAATTAAATTTTACTTCCACAAAGAAATAATGATCAGTTGTTCTCTTATTACGTTACAAAGCGTTCTTTTATGTCAAATTAAGATTTCCTAATCTGGTTAGGCTGGAAAAATTTCTGATTGGAACTTGACATCGTTGTGAAATGCTCAAAAATGGATTCAAAAACCAACAAATAAATTTCTGCCAAAAATGTTGACGTAACTTTGGAAAACTCTTCTTCGTAATTAGACATAATTAAGCAAATTCTTCTTGAATTAATTATGGGTATAATTTGCAGCATTGGTGAGGTAATAATAGCTTTTTACCAGAGCAAATACGGGAGAACAAAGGGGGCACCCAGATTTGAACTGGGCACCTCTTGATCTGCAGTTAAATGCTCTACCACTGAGCTATACCCCCTGCTCTCACAAGTACTCCAATTCACAGAAGTGGATAAGGACAGAACTTGCAAGGTGTACTTGGGCCTCTGATTTTCTCTATTGATGCAAATTAAATTTTTCTTACACAAGGAAATAATGATCAGTTGTTCTCCGATTACGTTACAAAGCGTTCTTTTAAGTCAAATTAAGATTTCCTAATCTGGTTAGGCTGGAAAAATTTCTGATTGGAACTTGACATCGTTGTGAAATGCTCAAAAATGGATTCAAAAACCAACAAATAAATCTCTGCCAAAAATGTTGACGTAACTTTGGAAAACTCTTCTTCGTAATTAGACATAATTAAGCAAATTCTTCCTGAATTAATTATGGGTATAATTTGCAGCATTTGTGAGGTAATAATAGCTTTCTACCAGAGCAAATACGGGAGAACAAAGGGGGCACCCAGATTTGAACTGGGGACCTCTTGATCTGCAGTCAAATGCTCTACCACTGAGCTATACCCCCTGCTCTCACAAGTACTCCCATTCACAGAAGTGGATAAGGACAGAACTTGCAAGGTGTACTTGAGCCTCTGATTTTCTCTATTGACGCAAATTAAATTTTACTTCCACAATGAAATAATGATCAGTTGTTCTCTTATTACGTTACAAAGCGTTCTTTTATGTCAAATTAAGATTTCCTATCTGGTTAGGCTGGAAAAATTTCTGATTGGAACTTGACATCGTTGTGAAATGCTCAAAAATGGATTCAAAAACCAACAAATAAATCTCTGCAAAAAATGTTGATGTAACTTTGGAAAACTCTTCTTCGTAATTAGACATAATTAAGCAAATTCTTCTTGAATTAATTATGGGTATAATTTGCAGCATTGGTGAGGTAATAATAGCTTTCTACCAGAGCAAATATGGGAGAACAAAGGGGGCACCCACATTTGAACTGGGGACCTCTTGATCTGCAGTCAAATGCTCTACCACTGAGCTATACCCCCTGCTCTCACAAGTACTCCAATTCACAGAAGTGGATAAGGACAGAACTTGCAAGGTGTACTTGAGCCTCTGATTTTCTCTATTGACGCAAATTAAATTTTACTTCCACAAAGAAATAATGATCAGTTGTTCTCTTATTACGTTACAAAGCGTTCTTTTATGTCAAATTAAGATTTCCTAATCTGGTTAGGCTGGAAAAATTTCTGATTGGAACTTGACATCGTTGTGAAATGCTCAAAAATGGATTCAAAAACCAACAAATAAATCTCTGCCAAAAATGTTGACGTAACTTTGGAAAACTCTTCTTCGTAATTAGACATAATTAAGCAAATTCTTCTTGAATTAATTATGGGTATAATTTGCAGCATTTGTGAGGTAATAATAGCTTTCTACCAGAGCAAATACGGGAGAACAAAGGGGGCACCCAGATTTGAACTGGGGACCTCTTGATCTGCAGTCAAATGCTCTACCACTGAGCTATACCCCCTGCTCTCACAAGTACTCCCATTCACAGAAGTGGATAAGGACAGAACTTGCAAGGTGTACTTGGGCCTCTGATTTTCTCTATTGATGCAAATTAAATTTTTCTTACACAAGGAAATAATGATCAGTTGTTCTCCGATTACGTTACAAAGCGTTCTTTTAAGTCAAATTAAGATTTCCTAATCTGGTTAGGCTGGAAAAATTTCTGATTGGAACTTGACATCGTTGTGAAATGCTCAAAAATGGATTCAAAAACCAACAAATAAATCTCTGCCAAAAATGTTGACGTAACTTTGGAAAACTCTTCTTCGTAATTAGACATAATTAAGCAAATTCTTCTTGAATTAATTATGGGTATAATTTGCAGCATTTGTGAGGTAACAATAGCTTTCTACCAGAGAACAAAGGGGGCACCCAGATTTGAACTGGGGACCTCTTGATCTGCAGTCAAATGCTCTACCACTGAGCTATACCCCCTGCTCTCACAAGTACTCCCATTCACAGAAGTGGATAAGGACAGAACTTGCAAGGTGTACTTGGGCCTCTGATTTTCTCTATTGATGCAAATTAAATTTTTCTTACACAAGGAAATAATGATCAGTTGTTCTCTGATTACGTTACAAAGCGTTCTTTTAAGTCAAATTAAGATTTCCTAATCTGGTTAGGTTGGAAATATTTCAGATTGGAACTTGACATTATTGTGAAATGCTCAAAAATTCATTTAAAAAAACAAGAAATAAATCTCTGCCAAAATTGTTAACGTAACTTTGGAAAACTCTTCTTCGAAATTAGACATAATTAAGCAAATTCTTCCTGAATTAATTATGGGTATAATTTGCAGCATTTGTGAGGTAATAATAGCTTTCTACTAGAGCAAATTGAACAAACATGGGAGGCCAAAGGGGGCACCCAGACTTGAACTGGGGACCTCTTGACCTGCACTCAAATTCTCTACCACTGAGTTATACCCCCTGATCACACAACTGTTCCCCTTTACAGCAGTGGAGTAAGACTGAACTTGCAAGGTGCACTTGAGCCTCTGATTTCCTCCATTGACGCAAATTCAATTATATTTACTCAAAGAAATAATGATCATTTGTCCAGAGACGACATAATAAATCGTTTTTTTATGTCTAGTTAAGATTTCCAACCGTTGTTCTTGTGAGAAATATTTTGGATTCAAACTGGACAGTGTTTTTGAAATAATCAAAACTGAATTCAAAAAGCAAATAACAAGAAATATCAGGAAAAATTTGGACTGAAGAAAGGTAAACGCTTGCTCGTATTTTAAGGTAACTAATCAAAAGCTGCAAGAAACGATCATATGCATGTTTAATAGCATTTCTCAGTTAATTTCTTCGGTCTAATAAGCTTGTTCAATGAAACATGGGAGAACAAAGGGGTCGCCCACACTTGAACTAGAGTCATCTTTACCTGCAGTCAAATGCTCCACCTCTGAGCTGTACCTCCTGATCTCACGTGTGGTCCCATTCACAGAGGTGGAGATGGACTCAACTTGCAAGGTGTACTTGAGCCTCTGATTTTCTCTATTGACGCAAATTAAATTTTACTTCCACAAAGAAATAATGATCAGTTGTTCTCCGATTACGTTACAAAGCATTCTTTTAAGTCAAATTAAGATTTCCTAATCTGGTTAGGCTGGAAAAATTTCTGATTGGAACTTGACATCGTTGTGAAATGCTCAAAAATGGATTCAAAAACCAACAAATAAATCTCTGCCAAAAATGTTGACGTAACTTTGGAAAACTCTTCTTCGTAATTAGACATAATTAAGCAAATTCTTCTTGAATTAATTATGGGTATAATTTGCAGCATTTGTGAGGTAATAATAGCTTTCTACCAGAGCAAATACGGGAGAACAAAGGGGGCACCCAGATTTGAACTGGGGACCTCTTGATCTGCAGTCAAATGCTCTACCACTGAGCTATACCCCCTGCTCTCACAAGTACTCCCATTCACAGAAGTGGATAAGGACAGAACTTGCAAGGTGTACTTGGGCCTCTGATTTTCTCTATTGATGCAAATTAAATTTTTCTTACACAAGGAAATAATGATCAGTTGTTCTCTGATTATGTTACAAAGCGTTCTTTTAAGTCAAATTAAGATTTCCTAATCTGGTTAGGTTGGAAATATTTCAGATTGGAACTTGACATTATTGTGAAATGCTCAAAAATTCATTTAAAAAAACAAGAAATAAATCTCTGCCAAAATTGTTAACGTAACTTTGGAAAACTCTTCTTCGAAATTAGACATAATTAAGCAAATTCTTCCTGAATTAATTATGGGTAAAATTTGCAGCATTTGTGAGGTAATAATAGCTTTCTACTAGAGCAAATTGAACAAACATGGGAGGCCAAAGGGGGCACCCAGACTTGAACTGGGGACCTCTTGACCTGCAGTCAAATTCTCTACCACTGAGTTATACCCCCTGATAACACAGCTGTTCCCCTTTACAGCAGTGGAGTAAGACTGAACTTGCAAGGTGCACTTGAGCCTCTGATTTCCTCCATTGACGCAAATTCAATTATATTTACTCAAAGAAATAATGATCATTTGTCCAGAGACGACATAATAAATCGTTTTTTTATGTCTAGTTAAGATTTCCAACCGTTGTTCTTGTGAGAAATATTTTGGATTCAAACTGGACAGTGTTTTTGAAATAATCAAAACTGAATTCAAAAAGCAAATAACAAGAAATATCAGGAAAAATTTGGACTGAAGAAAGGTAAACGCTGGCTCGTATTTTAAGGTAATTAATCAAAAGCTGCAAGAAATGATCATATGCATGTTTAATAGCATTTCTCAGTTAATTTCTTCGGTCTAATAAGCTTGTTCAATGAAACATGGGAGAACAAAGGGGTCGCCCACACTTGAACTAGAGACATCTTTACCTGCAGTCAAATGCTCCACCTCTGAGCTGTACCTCCTGATCTCACGGGTGGTCCCATTCACAGAGGTGGAGATGGACTCAACTTGCAAGGTGTACTTGAGCCTCTGATTTTCTCTATTGACGCAAATTAAATTTTACTTCCACAAAGAAATAATGATCAGTTGTTCTCTTATTACGTTACAAAGCGTTCTTTTATGTCAAATTAAGATTTCCTAATCTGGTTAGGCTGGAAAAATTTCTGATTGGAACTTGACATCGTTGTGAAATGCTCAAAAATGGATTCAAAAACCAACAAATAAATCTCTGCCAAAAATGTTGACGTAACTTTGGAAAACTCTTCTTCGTAATTAGACATAATTAAGCAAATTCTTCTTGAATTAATTATGGGTATAATTTGCAGCATTTGTGAGGTAATAATAGCTTTCTACCAGAGCAAATACGGGAGAACAAAGGGGGCACCCAGATTTGAACTGGGGACCTCTTGATCTGCAGTCAAATGCTCTACCACTGAGCTATACCCCCTGCTCTCACAAGTACTCCCATTCACAGAAGTGGATAAGGACAGAACTTGCAAGGTGTACTTGGGCCTCTGATTTTCTCTATTGATGCAAATTAAATTTTTCTTACACAAGGAAATAATGATCAGTTGTTCTCTGATTACGTTACAAAGCGTTCTTTTAAGTCAAATTAAGATTTCCTAATCTGGTTAGGCTGGAAAAATTTCTGATTGGAACTTGACATCGTTGTGAAATGCTCAAAAATGGATTCAAAAACCAACAAATAAATCTCTGCCAAAAATGTTGACGTAACTTTGGAAAACTCTTCTTCGTAATTAGACATAATTAAGCAAATTCTTCCTGAATTAATTATGGGTATAATTTGCAGCATTTGTGAGGTAACAATAGCTTTCTACCAGAGAACAAAGGGGGCACCCAGATTTGAACTGGGGACCTCTTGATCTGCAGTCAAATGCTCTACCACTGAGCTATACCCCCTGCTCTCACAAGTACTCCAATTCACAGAAGTGGATAAGGACAGAACTTGCAAGGTGTACTTGAGCCTCTGATTTTCTCTATTGACGCAAATTAAATTTTTCTTACACAAGGAAATAATGATCAGTTGTTCTCTGATTACGTTACAAAGCGTTCTTTTAAGTCAAATTAAGATTTCCTAATCTGGTTAGGCTGGAAAAATTTCTGATTGGAACTTGACATCGTTGTGAAATGCTCAAAAATGAATTCAAAAACCAACAAATAAATCTCTGCCAAAAATGTTGACGTAACTTTGGAAAACTCTTCTTCGTAATTAGACATAATTAAGCAAATTCTTCTTGAATTAATTATGGGTATAATTTGCAGCATTTGTGAGGTAATAATAGCTTTCTACCAGAGCAAATATGGGAGAACAAAGGGGGCACCCACATTTGAACTGGGGACCTCTTGATCTGCAGTCAAATGCTCTACCACTGAGCTATACCCCCTGCTCTCACAAGTACTCCCATTCACAGAAGTGGATAAGGACAGAACTTGCAAGGTGTACTTGGGCCTCTGATTTTCTCTATTGATGCAAATTAAATTTTTCTTACACAAGGAAATAATGATCAGTTGTTCTCCGATTACGTTACAAAGCGTTCTTTTAAGTCAAATTAAGATTTCCTAATCTGGTTAGGCTGGAAAAATTTCTGATTGGAACTTGACATCGTTGTGAAATGCTCAAAAATGGATTCAAAAACCAACAAATAAATCTCTGCCAAAAATGTTGACGTAACTTTGGAAAACTCTTCTTCGTAATTAGACATAATTAAGCAAATTCTTCTTGAATTAATTATGGGTATAATTTGCAGCATTTGTGAGGTAATAATAGCTTTCTACCAGAGCAAATACGGGAGAACAAAGGGGGCACCCAGATTTGAACTGGGGACCTCTTGATCTGCAGTCAAATGCTCTACCACTGAGCTATACCCCCTGCTCTCACAAGTACTCCCATTCACAGAAGTGGATAAGGACAGAACTTGCAAGGTGTACTTGGGCCTCTGATTTTCTCTATTGATGCAAATTAAATTTTTCTTACACAAGGAAATAATGATCAGTTGTTCTCTGATTACGTTACAAAGCGTTCTTTTAAGTCAAATTAAGATTTCCTAATCTGGTTAGGTTGGAAATATTTCAGATTGGAACTTGACATTATTGTGAAATGCTCAAAAATTCATTTAAAAAAACAAGAAATAAATCTCTGCCAAAATTGTTCACGTAACTTTGGAAAACTCTTCTTCGAAATTAGACATAATTAAGCAAATTCTTCCTGAATTAATTATGGGTATAATTTGCAGCATTTGTGAGGTAATAATAGCTTTCTACTAGAGCAAATTGAACAAACATGGGAGGCCAAAGGGGGCACCCAGACTTGAACTGGGGACCTCTTGACCTGCAGTCAAATTCTCTACCACTGAGTTATACCCCCTGATAACACAGCTGTTCCCCTTTACAGCAGTGGAGTAAGACTGAACTTGCAAGGTGCACTTGAGCCTCTGATTTCCTCCATTGACGCAAATTCAATTATATTTACTCAAAGAAATAATGATCATTTGTCCAGAGACGACATAATAAATCGTTTTTTTATGTCTAGTTAAGATTTCCAACCGTTGTTCTTGTGAGAAATATTTTGGATTCAAACTGGACAGTGTTTTTGAAATAATCAAAACTGAATTCAAAAAGCAAATAACAAGAAATATCAGGAAAAATTTGGACTGAAGAAAGGTAAACGCTGGCTCGTATTTTAAGGTAATTAATCAAAAGCTGCAAGAAACGATCATATGCATGTTTAATAGCATTTCTCAGTTAATTTCTTCGGTCTAATAAGCTTGTTCAATGAAACATGGGAGAACAAAGGGGTCGCCCACACTTGAACTAGAGACATCTTTACCTGCAGTCAAATGCTCCACCTCTGAGCTGTACCTCCTGATCTCACGGGTGGTCCCATTCACAGTGGTGGAGATGGACTCAACTTGCAAGGTGTACTTGAGCCTCTGATTTTCTCTATTGACGCAAATTAAATTTTACTTCCACAAAGAAATAATGATCAGTTGTTCTCTTATTACGTTACAAAGCGTTCTTTTATGTCAAATTAAGATTTCCTAATCTGGTTAGGCTGGAAAAATTTCTGATTGGAACTTGACATCGTTGTGAAATGCTCAAAAATGGATTCAAAAACCAACAAATAAATCTCTGCCAAAAATGTTGACGTAACTTTGGAAAACTCTTCTTCGTAATTAGACATAATTAAGCAAATTCTTCTTGAATTAATTATGGGTATAATTTGCAGCATTTGTGAGGTAATAATAGCTTTCTACCAGAGCAAATACGGGAGAACAAAGGGGGCACCCACATTTGAACTGGGGACCTCTTGATCTGCAGTCAAATGCTCTACCACTGAGCTATACCCCCTGCTCTCACAAGTACTCCCATTCACAGAAGTGGATAAGGACAGAACTTGCAAGGTGTACTTGGGCCTCTGATTTTCTCTATTGATGCAAATTAAATTTTTCTTACACAAGGAAATAATGATCAGTTGTTCTCTGATTACGTTACAAAGCGTTCTTTTAAGTCAAATTAAGATTTCCTAATATGGTTAGGTTGGAAATATTTCAGATTGGAACTTGACATTATTGTGAAATGCTCAAAAATTCATTTAAAAAAACAAGAAATAAATCTCTGCCAAAATTGTTAACGTAACTTTGGAAAACTATTCTTCGAAATTAGACATAATTAAGCAAATTCTTCCTGAATTAATTATGGGTATAATTTGCAGCATTTGTGAGGTAATAATAGCTTTCTACTAGAGCAAATTGAACAAACATGGGAGGCCAAAGGGGGCACCCAGACTTGAACTGGGGACCTCTTGACCTGCACTCAAATTCTCTACCACTGAGTTATACCCCCTGATCACACAACTGTTCCCCTTTACAGCAGTGGAGTAAGACTGAACTTGCAAGGTGCACTTGAGCCTCTGATTTCCTCCATTGACGCAAATTCAATTATATTTACTCAAAGAAATAATGACCATTTGTCCAGAGACGACATAATAAATCGTTTTTTTATGTCTAGTTAAGATTTCCAACCATTGTTCTTGTGAGAAACATTTTGGATTCAAACTGGACAGTGTTTTTGAAATAATCAAAACTGAATTCAAAAAGCAAATAACAAGAAATATCAGGAAAAATTTGGACTGAAGAAAGGTAAACGCTGGCTCGTATTTTAAGGTAATTAATCAAAAGCTGCAAGAAATGATCATATGCATGTTTAATAGCATTTCTCAGTTAATTTCTTCGGTCTAATAAGCTTGTTCAATGAAACATGGGAGAACAAAGGGGTCGCCCACACTTGAACTAGAGACATCTTTACCTGCAGTCAAATGCTCCACCTCTGAGCTGTACCTCCTGATCTCACGGGTGGTCCCATTCACAGTGGTGGAGATGGACTCAACTTGCAAGGTGTACTTGAGCCTCTGATTTTCTCTATTGACGCAAATTAAATTTTACTTCCACAAAGAAATAATGATCAGTTGTTCTCTTATTACGTTACAAAGCGTTCTTTTATGTCAAATTAAGATTTCCTAATCTGGTTAGGCTGGAAAAATTTCTGATTGGAACTTGACATCGTTGTGAAATGCTCAAAAATGGATTCAAAAACCAACAAATAAATCTCTGCCAAAAATGTTGACGTAACTTTGGAAAACTCTTCTTCGTAATTAGACATAATTAAGCAAATTCTTCTTGAATTAATTATGGGTATAATTTGCAGCATTTGTGAGGTAATAATAGCTTTCTACCAGAGCAAATACGGGAGAACAAAGGGGGCACCCAGATTTGAACTGGGGACCTCTTGATCTGCAGTCAAATGCTCTACCACTGAGCTATACCCCCTGCTCTCACAAGTACTCCCATTCACAGAAGTGGATAAGGACAGAACTTGCAAGGTGTACTTGGGCCTCTGATTTTCTCTATTGATGCAAATTAAATTTTTCTTACACAAGGAAATAATGATCAGTTGTTCTCTGATTACGTTACAAAGCGTTCTTTTAAGTCAAATTAAGATTTCCTAATCTGGTTAGGTTGGAAATATTTCAGATTGGAACTTGACATTATTGTGAAATGCTCAAAAATTCATTTAAAAAAACAAGAAATAAATCTCTGCCAAAATTGTTAACGTAACTTTGGTAAACTCTTCTTCGAAATTAGACATAATTAAGCAAATTCTTCCTGAATTAATTATGGGTATAATTTGCAGCATTTGTGAGGTAATAATAGCTTTCTACTAGAGCAAATTGAACAAACATGGGAGGCCAAAGGGGGCACCCAGACTTGAACTGGGGACCTCTTGACCTGCAGTCAAATTCTCTACCACTGAGTTATACCCCCTGATAACACAGCTGTTCCCCTTTACAGCAGTGGAGTAAGACTGAACTTGCAAGGTGCACTTGAGCCTCTGATTTCCTCCATTGACGCAAATTCAATTATATTTACTCAAAGAAATAATGATCATTTGTCCAGAGACGACATAATAAATCGTTTTTTTATGTCTAGTTAAGATTTCCAACCGTTGTTCTTGTGAGAAATATTTTGGATTCAAACTGGACAGTGTTTTTGAAATAATCAAAACTGAATTCAAAAAGCAAATAACAAGAAATATCAGGAAAAATTTGGACTGAAGAAAGGTAAACGCTGGCTCGTATTTTAAGGTAACTAATCAAAAGCTGCAAGAAACGATCATATGCATGTTTAATAGCATTTCTCAGTTAATTTCTTCGGTCTAATAAGCTTGTTCAATGAAACATGGGAGAACAAAGGGGTCGCCCACACTTGAACTAGAGACATCTTTACCTGCAGTCAAATGCTCCACCTCTGAGCTGTACCTCCTGATCTCACGGGTGGTCCCATTCACAGTGGTGGAGATGGACTCAACTTGCAAGGTGTACTTGAGCCTCTGATTTTCTCTATTGACGCAAATTAAATTTTACTTCCACAAAGAAATAATGATCAGTTGTTCTCTTATTACGTTACAAAGCGTTCTTTTATGTCAAATTAAGATTTCCTAATCTGGTTAGGCTGGAAAAATTTCTGATTGGAACTTGACATCGTTGTGAAATGCTCAAAAATGGATTCAAAAACCAACAAATAAATCTCTGCCAAAAATGTTGACGTAACTTTGGAAAACTCTTCTTCGTAATTAGACATAATTAAGCAAATTCTTCTTGAATTAATTATGGGTATAATTTGCAGCATTTGTGAGGTAATAATAGCTTTCTACCAGAGAACAAAGGAGGAACCCAGATTTGAACTGGGGACCTCTTGATCTGCAGTCAAATGCTCTACCACTGAGCTATACCCGCTGCTCTCACAAGTACTCCCATTCACAGAAGTGGATAAGGACAGAACTTGCAAGGTGTACTTGGGCCTCTGATTTTCTCTATTGTTGCAAATTAAATTTTTCTTACACAAGGAAATAATGATCAGTTGTTCTCTGATTACGTTACAAAGCGTTCTTTTAAGTCAAATTAAGATTTCCTAATCTGGTTAGGTTGGAAATATTTCAGATTGGAACTTGACATTATTGTGAAATGCTCAAAAATTCATTTAAAAAAACAAGAAATAAATCTCTGCCAAAATTGTTAACGTAACTTTGGTAAACTCTTCTTCGAAATTAGACATAATTAAGCAAATTCTTCCTGAATTAATTATGGGTATAATTTGCAGCATTTGTGAGGTAATAATAGCTTTCTACTAGAGCAAATTGAACAAACATGGGAGGCCAAAGGGGGCACCCAGACTTGAACTGGGGACCTCTTGACCTGCACTCAAATTCTCTACCACTGAGTTATACCCCCTGATAACACAGCTGTTCCCCTTTACAGCAGTGGAGTAAGACTGAACTTGCAAGGTGCACTTGAGCCTCTGATTTCCTCCATTGACGCAAATTCAATTATATTTACTCAAAGAAATAATGACCATTTGTCCAGAGACGACATAATAAATCGTTTTTTTATGTCTAGTTAAGATTTCCAACCGTTGTTCTTGTGAGAAATATTTTGGATTCAAACTGGACAGTGTTTTTGAAATAATCAAAACTGAATTCAAAAAGCAAATAACAAGAAATATCAGGAAAAATTTGGACTGAAGAAAGGTAAACGCTGGCTCGTATTTTAAGGTAATTAATCAAAAGCTGCAAGAAATGATCATATGCATGTTTAATAGCATTTCTCAGTTAATTTCTTCGGTCTAATAAGCTTGTTCAATGAAACATGGGAGAACAAAGGGGTCGCCCACACTTGAACTAGAGACATCTTTACCTGCAGTCAAATGCTCCACCTCTGAGCTGTACCCCCTGATCTCACGGGTGGTCCCATTCACAGTGGTGGAGATGGACTCAACTTGCAAGGTGTACTTGAGCCTCTGATTTTCTCTATTGACGCAAATTAAATTTTACTTCCACAAAGAAATAATGATCAGTTGTTCTCTTATTACGTTACAAAGCGTTCTTTTATGTCAAATTAAGATTTCCTAATCTGGTTAGGCTGGAAAAATTTCTGATTGGAACTTGACATCGTTGTGAAATGCTCAAAAATGGATTCAAAAACCAACAAATAAATCTCTGCCAAAAATGTTGACGTAACTTTGGAAAACTCTTCTTCGTAATTAGACATAATTAAGCAAATTCTTCTTGAATTAATTATGGGTATAATTTGCAGCATTTGTGAGGTAATAATAGCTTTCTACCAGAGCAAATACGGGAGAACAAAGGGGGCACCCAGATTTGAACTGGGGACCTCTTGATCTGCAGTCAAATGCTCTACCACTGAGCTATACCCCCTGCTCTCACAAGTACTCCCATTCACAGAAGTGGATAAGGACAGAACTTGCAAGGTGTACTTGGGCCTCTGATTTTCTCTATTGATGCAAATTAAATTTTTCTTACACAAGGAAATAATGATCAGTTGTTCTCCGATTACGTTACAAAGCGTTCTTTTAAGTCAAATTAAGATTTCCTAATCTGGTTAGGCTGGAAAAATTTCTGATTGGAACTTGACATCGTTGTGAAATGCTCAAAAATGGATTCAAAAACCAACAAATAAATCTCTGCCAAAAATGTTGACGTAACTTTGGAAAACTCTTCTTCGATATTAGACATAATTAAGCAAATTCTTCTTGAATTAATTATGGGTATAATTTGCAGCATTTGTGAGGTAATAATAGCTTTCTACCAGAGCAAATACGGGAGAACAAAGGGGGCACCCAGATTTGAACTGGGGACCTCTTGATCTGCAGTCAAATGCTCTACCACTGAGCTATACCCCCTGCTCTCACAAGTACACCCATTCACAGAAGTGGATAAGGACAGAACTTGCAAGGTGTACTTGGGCCTCTGATTTTCTCTATTGATGCAAATTAAATTTTTCTTACACAAGGAAATAATGATCAGTTGTTCTCCGATTACGTTACAAAGCGTTCTTTTAAGTCAAATTAAGATTTCCTAATCTGGTTAGGCTGGAAAAATTTCTGATTGGAACTTGACATCGTTGTGAAATGCTCAAAAATGGATTCAAAAACCAACAAATAAATCTCTGCCAAAAATGTTGACGTAACTTTGGAAAACTCTTCTTCGTAATTCGACATAATTAAGCAAATTCTTCTTGAATTAATTATGGGTATAATTTGCAGCATTTGTGAGGTAACAATAGCTTTCTACCAGAGCAAATACGGGAGAACAAAGGGGGCACCCAGATTTGAACTGGGGACCTCTTGATCTGCAGTCAAATGCTCTACCACTGAGCTATACCCCCTGCTCTCACAAGTACTCCCATTCACAGAAGTGGATAAGGACAGAACTTGCAAGGTGTACTTGGGCCTCTGATTTTCTCTATTGATGCAAATTAAATTTTTCTTACACAAGGAAATAATGATCAGTTGTTCTCTGATTACGTTACAAAGCGTTCTTTTAAGTCAAATTAAGATTTCCTAATCTGGTTAGGTTGGAAATATTTCAGATTGGAACTTGACATTATTGTGAAATGCTCAAAAATTCATTTAAAAAAACAAGAAATAAATCTCTGCCAAAATTGTTCACGTAACTTTGGAAAACTCTTCTTCGAAATTAGACATAATTAAGCAAATTCTTCCTGAATTAATTATGGGTATAATTTGCAGCATTTGTGAGGTAATAATAGCTTTCTACTAGAGCAAATTGAACAAACATGGGAGGCCAAAGGGGGCACCCAGACTTGAACTGGGGACCTCTTGACTTGCAGTCAAATTCTCTACCACTGAGTTATACCCCCTGATAACACAGCTGTTCCCCTTTACAGCAGTGGAGTAAGACTGAACTTGCAAGGTGCACTTGAGCCTCTGATTTCCTCCATTGACGCAAATTCAATTATATTTACTCAAAGAAATAATGACTATTTGTCCAGAGACGACATAATAAATCGTTTTTTTATGTCTAGTTAAGATTTCCAACCATTGTTCTTGTGAGAAACATTTTGGATTCAAACTGGACAGTGTTTTTGAAATAATCAAAACTGAATTCAAAAAGCAAATAACAAGAAATATCAGGAAAAATTTGGACTGAAGAAAGGTAAACGCTTGCTCGTATTTTAAGGTAACTAATCAAAAGCGGCAAGAAATGATCATATGCATGTTTAATAGCATTTCTCAGTTAATTTCTTCGGTCTAATAAGCTTGTTCAATGAAACATGGGAGAACAAAGGGGTTGCCCACACTTGAACTAGAGACATCTTTACCTGCAGTCAAATGCTCCACCTCTGAGCTGTACCTCCTGATCTCACGGGTGGTCCCATTCACAGTGGTGGAGATGGACTCAACTTGCAAGGTGTACTTGAGCCTCTGATTTTCTCTATTGACGCAAATTAAATTTTACTTCCACAAAGAAATAATGATCAGTTGTTCTCTTATTACGTTACAAAGCGTTCTTTTATGTCAAATTAAGATTTCCTAATCTGGTTAGGCTGGAAAAATTTCTGATTGGAACTTGACATCGTTGTGAAATGCTCAAAAATGGATTCAAAAACCAACAAATAAATCTCTGCCAAAAATGTTGACGTAACTTTGGAAAACTCTTCTTCGTAATTAGACATAATTAAGCAAATTCTTCTTGAATTAATTATGGGTATAATTTGCAGCATTTGTGAGGTAATAATAGCTTTCTACCAGAGCAAATACGGGAGAACAAAGGGGGCACCCAGATTTGAACTGGGGACCTCTTGATCTGCAGTCAAATGCTCTACCACTGAGCTATACCCCCTGCTCTCACAAGTACTCCCATTCACAGAAGTGGATAAGGACAGAACTTGCAAGGTGTACTTGGGCCTGTGATTTTCTCTATTGATGCAAATTAAATTTTTCTTACACAAGGAAATAATGATCAGTTGTTCTCTGATTACGTTACAAAGCGTTCTTTTAAGTCAAATTAAGATTTCCTAATCTGGTTAGGTTGGAAATATTTCTGATTGGAACTTGACATTATTGTGAAATGCTCAAAAATTCATTTAAAAAAACAAGAAATAAATCTCTGCCAAAATTGTTAACGTAACTTTGGTAAACTCTTCTTCGAAATTAGACATAATTAAGCAAATTCTTCCTGAATTAATTATGGGTATAATTTGCAGCATTTGTGAGGTAATAATAGCTTTCTACTAGAGCAAATTGAACAAACATGGGAGGCCAAAGGGGGCACCCAGACTTGAACTGGGGACCTCTTGACCTGCACTCAAATTCTCTACCACTGAGTTATACCCCCTGATCACACAACTGTTCCCCTTTACAGCAGTGGAGTAAGACTGAACTTGCAAGGTGCACTTGAGCCTCTGATTTCCTCCATTGACGCAAATTCAATTATATTTACTCAAAGAAATAATGACCATTTGTCCAGAGACGACATAATAAATCGTTTTTTTATGTCTAGTTAAGATTTCCAACCGTTGTTCTTGTGAGAAATATTTTGGATTCAAACTGGACAGTGTTTTTGAAATAATCAAAACTGAATTCAAAAAGCAAATAACAAGAAATATCAGGAAAAATTTGGACTGAAGAAAGGTAAATGCTGGCTCGTATTTTAAGGTAATTAATCAAAAGCTGCAAGAAATGATCATATGCATGTTTAATAGCATTTCTCAGTTAATTTCTTCGGTCCAATAAGCTTGTTCAATGAAACATGGGAGAACAAAGGGGTCGCCCACACTTGAACTAGAGACATCTTTACCTGCAGTCAAATGCTCCACCTCTGAGCTGTACCTCCTGATCTCACGGGTGGTCCCATTCACAGTGGTGGAGATGGACTCAACTTGCAAGGTGTACTTGAGCCTCTGATTTTCTCTATTGACGCAAATTAAATTTTACTTCCACAAAGAAATAATGATCAGTTGTTCTCTTATTACGTTACAAAGCGTTCTTTTATGTCAAATTAAGATTTCCTAATCTGGTTAGGCTGGAAAAATTTCTGATTGGAACTTGACATCGTTGTGAAATGCTCAAAAATGGATTCAAAAACCAACAAATAAATCTCTGCCAAAAATGTTGACGTAACTTTGGAAAACTCTTCTTCGTAATTAGACATAATTAAGCAAATTCTTCTTGAATTAATTATGGGTATAATTTGCAGCATTTGTGAGGTAATAATAGCTTTCTACCAGAGCAAATACGGGAGAACAAAGGGGGCACCCAGATTTGAACTGGGGACCTCTTGATCTGCAGTCAAATGCTCTACCACTGAGCTATACCCCCTGCTCTCACAAGTACTCCAATTCACAGAAGTGGATAAGGACAGAACTTGCAAGGTGTACTTGGGCCTCTGATTTTCTCTATTGATGCAAATTAAATTTTTCTTACACAAGGAAATAATGATCAGTTGTTCTCCGATTACGTTACAAAGCGTTCTTTTAAGTCAAATTAAGATTTCCTAATCTGGTTAGGCTGGAAAAATTTCTGATTGGAACTTGACATCGTTGTGAAATGCTCAAAAATGGATTCAAAAACCAACAAATAAATCTCTGCCAAAAATGTTGACGTAACTTTGGAAAACTCTTCTTCGTAATTAGACATAATTAAGCAAATTCTTCTTGAATTAATTATGGGTATAATTTGCAGCATTTGTGAGGTAATAATAGCTTTCTACCAGAGCAAATACGGGAGAACAAAGGGGGCACCCAGATTTGAACTGGGGACCTCTTGATCTGCAGTCAAATGCTCTACCACTGAGCTATACCCCCTGCTCTCACAAGTACTCCCATTCACAGAAGTGGATAAGGACAGAACTTGCAAGGTGTACTTGGGCCTCTGATTTTCTCTATTGATGCAAATTAAATTTTTCTTACACAAGGAAATAATGATCAGTTGTTCTCTGATTACGTTACAAAGCGTCTTTTAAGTCAAATTAAGATTTCCTAATCTGGTTAGCTTGGAAATATTTCAGATTGGAACTTGACATTATTGTGAAATGCTCAAAAAATCATTTAAAAAAACAAGAAATAAATCTCTGCCAAAATTGTTCACGTAACTTTGGAAAACTCTTCTTCGTAATTAGACATAATTAAGCAAATTCTTCCTGAATTAATTATGGGTATAATTTGCAGCATTTGTGAGGT